>NC_048572.1:84325914-84330914 GCF_013265735.2 Oncorhynchus mykiss | reverse complement strand
TTCCAGACTCCCAGTAACCCCGCTACCAGTGGTGCTTCTCGCCAACCTACCCCGGCTTCCCTCCTCCGGAGCACTACGTTGGGGATCCTGGAACCTGCCAAGCATTTCTTTCCCAGTGCTCCCTCGTCTTCGAGCTACTGCCCTCTTCTTTTCCTTCGGATCGTTCGAAGATAGTGTAACTTATAATGCTGATTCCTAGGAGGAAGCTCGCCTAGACTACATCAGTGTGGGAGCAACAATCCACTGTTTGCCTTAGTCTTGAGGATTTCATGACGGAGGTAAGGAAGGTGTTAGATCTCAGGTGCCCGGGAGAGAGGCGACTCGGAAGCTACTTCAGCTGCGGCAAAACTCCCATAATGTGGCAGAGTACGCTGTTAATTTTAGCATGTTGGCAGAATAGATTGCCTGGAACCCGGAGTGGGGTTTAAAGACGAGCACACAGCCCAGGAGCTGCCCATGAACCTCGACTCACTCATAGCCTTGACCATAAGGATCTGGATGGCAGTTACGGGAAAGCAGCAGGGAGAGGAGGTCTGTTCCCGGCCACATGCGCTCATCCACGGATTCCCCCTCGCCATCGAAAAATCTTGGAGGTCTCCTCACATGCATTTTAGAGAGAATCCGATGTTACCCGAGTTCCCTTGGGAATCATTGAGGACTGTCGACTCGCCTCCTCCAGAGCCCATGCAACTGGACCAGGCTAGATTGTCTCCTGAGGAATGTTTATGCAGACTGAACTCCAAAGGTTGTCTGTATTGTGGTACTTCAGGACATTACATATTCCCCTGTAAAACATCAGGGTCATCAGTAGGTATGAATACGCTGAAGGGCCATACAGGGAGTCTCCCATCTCCCATTACTCGTATTCCTCTCCATGCTATCCTGCTGTGGGGTGACCGGTCTAAATTTCTCCGGGTGCTCATGCACTCTGGGGCCGACGGGAGCTTTATGGATGCTACCCTGGTGTCGGATCTGGTCATCTCCACACAACACCTCTCCATTCCCATGGATGCCAGAGCATTTGACGGACATTTGGCAGGGTCACTCACAGTACGATTCCCATCAACCTGCGAGTGTCAGGTAAACACAGTGAGTCCATGCAGTTTCTGCTCATTGAGTCTCCTCATGTATCCGTGGTTTTGGGATTGTCATGGCTCCAGAGGCACAACCCCCTGATCGACTGGACTACAGGTTATTTCCTGGGTTGGAGCCCATTCTGTCACGTGCATTGTCTCAAGACAGCACAGCCTGTCCCTGGATGTCTTCCTGCGGGGTAAAGCCTCAGATCTCCTGTGGAGCCTCCAGGAGGTTTGCACCACATCTCCTCCTTCCAGGCACTACACCGCCTCAGGGGTTTATTCCCTGTCTGGTCCGGAGACCAAGACCATGGAAGGTACATTATGGACTCTCTGGCTTCAGGGTTCAAGAAGTCCTTCTGCCTCCCCTGCCGGCGGCTGGGTTCTTCTATGTGGAGAAGAAGGACAAAACACTGCACCCGTGTATCGACTACCGGGGCCTCAATGACATCACGGTAAAAAAAGTTACCCTCTCTTTCCTCTCCTCAGATTTCGAGGCTCTCCAGGGGGCGACCATTTTCTCGAAGTTGGACCTTCGCAACGCCTATCATCTGGTTTGGATACGGAAAGGAGAATAATGGAAGACAGCCTTTAACACAGGTAGTGGAAACTATGAGTACCTGGTTATGCCATTCGGACTGACCAACGCTCCCGCAGTGTTCCAGACCCTGGTCAACAATGTGCTCCGTGACATGTTGAACCGGTTCGTGTTTGTCTACCTCGGCGACATCCTTGTCTATTCCCGTTTGGCTCAAGAGCATTGTACACGTCTGACAAGTCCTCCAGCGCCTCCTAGAGAACCACTTCATTGGGTGTCCCTTTCATGGGACGGTTGAGCTAACGTAGGCTAATGCGATTAGCATGAGGTTGTTAGAAGATTTCCCAGAACATAGACATATCTGATATTGGCAGAAAGCTTAAATTCTTGTCAATCTAACTGCACTGTTCAATTTACAGAAGCTATTACAGTGAAAGAATACCATGCTATTGTTTGAGGAGAGTGCACAATTTTGAACTTGAAAAGTTATTAATAACAAATTAGGCACATTTGGGCAGTCTTGAGACAACGTGTTTAACAGAAATGCAATGCGTCATTGGTTCAGTCTAAAACTTTGCACATGCACTGCTACAATCTTGTGTCCAAAAATCTAAATTGCACCTGGGCTGGAATAATGCCATATGGCCTTTGTCTTGCATTTCAAAGATGATGGTACAAATAAAATACAAAAGAAGGGTTTGTTTTTTCTTTGTATTATATTTGACCAGATCTATATGTTATATTATCCTACATTCCTACATTCCTATTCTCACATTTCCACAAAAATCAAAGTGTTTCCTTTCAAATGGTATCAAGAATATGCATATCCTAGCTTCAGGTCTTGAGCTACAGATGTGGGTATGTCATTTTAGGCAAAAATGGAAAAAAAGGGGCGGATCCTTAAGAGGTTTTAAAGCTGAGAAATGTGAATTCCATCACTCCACTATCTCTTTTCTGGGATAAATCATCGCTGCAGTGAACATTCAGATGGATCCTAGCAAGGTGAGACGTGGTGGAGTGGCCCCAACCACATCCAGAGTGCAGCTTCAAAGTTTTCCTGGGATTTGCTCATTTCTACCGTCGCTACATCTGGGACTACAGCACCCTGGCAAACCCCCTCTCTGCACCCACCTCACCCAAGGTTCTGTTCACGTAGTGCCCAGCTGCTGACCGGGCGTTTTCGGATCTCAAGCATCGATTCACTACAGCCCCCATCTTAATCCATCCAGACACGTCACGTCAGTTTGTGGTGGAGGTCGACACCTCGGATGTTGGAGTGGGGGCCGTCCTGTCCCAGCCCAGGACCAAAAGCTGCATCCCTGCGCTTTCCTGTCCCATCGTCTTAATCCCACCGAGAGGAACTACGACGTGGGAAACCGGGAACGTCTTGCGGTCAAGATGGCGCTGGCTAGAAGGGGCGGAACATCCATTCTTAGTCTGGACCGACTAAAAGAATATGGAATATTTCCACTCGGGCAGGTTGCTGAAAACCAGGCGCAGAGGCGGAGTCTGGAGCAAGAGGTGTGAGGACAGGGTAAGCAGGTCCGGAGGGGAATCCAAGGGAGTGTAGAATGGGGAATTCAGAACAGTCTAGCAGGACTGACGAAAAGTCTGACTGGAGACAGGGACCAGAGTCAGAGCGGGCAGAACTGTAGTGGAGAGGAAAACAGCGTCAGGCTAGTGAAAACAGGCACAACAGGACAACAGGAACAAACGGCAGAGATTGTGATCTGCCGGTGTGGAAGTGCAGGACTGAGTATTTGTAGAGGTCTTGATTATGGAACAGGTTACAGCTGGTGAGGATCTGCTCTGACTCCAGCACACCTGTCTCTGCCCACACATTCACACACACAGGGAGAGGGAGAGGGAGAGGGAGAGGGAGAGGGAGAGGGCACTGGGGGAGTGGCAGCAGGTCAAGGAGACACCGGATGAGCACTAGAGGGCGTGGCAGGAGCAGATGTGATACCTTTGTCTCCAGTTTCCAGTTGTTTATCTGTTTAGCCAGTTCGTCTTGTTTTGTCAGGTCTTACCAGCGTGTTTCCCATTTCTCCTGTTCTCAAGTTTTTGTTTTCTAGTCTTCCCGGTTCTGACCTTTCAGCCTGCCTGCCTTTCTGTTCCTGATTGACTCTGCTTTAGATTATGAACACTCTGCCTGCCCTCAACCTGCCCTTTGCCTGCCTCTCTGTTATAATAATTATTCTGAGGACCAAACTATCCCCCTCCTGTGTCTGCATCTGGGTCATATCCTGAGTCATGATAGCTTCAAAAAAAATTGAAAAGAATAATGGGCAAATGCAGAATCCAGGTGTGGAAAGCTCTTAGAGACTTACCCAGAATGACTCACAGCTGTAGTCACTGCCAAAGGTGGTTCTACAAAGTATTGACTCTTGGGTGTGAATTCTAATGTAAATGAGATATTTTTGTATTTCATTTTCAAAAATAAATAGCTATTTCTAAAAACACACGTTCACTTTTTCATTATGGGGTTATTGTGTGTAGATCAGTGAGAGAGAAAAAAATCTATTTAATCCATTTTGAATTCAAAATGTGAAATATGTCAAGTGGAATGAATTCTTTCTGAAGGCACTGTATATATTACAGTCACTAACTCTAGCTGGGTAAAGTTACACGTTACAGCCTCTAATTCTAGCTGGGTAATGATACCAGCCTCTAACTCCCGCTGGGTAATGATACAAGAAACAGCCTCTAATTCTAGCTGGGTAATGGTACATGAAACAGCCTCTACTTCTAGCTGGGTAAAGTTACACGTTACAGCCTCTAATTCTAGCTGGGTAATGATACATGTTACAGCCTCTAACTCCCGCTGGATAATAGTACATGAAACAACCTCTAACTCCCGCTGGGTAATGGTACATGAAACAGCCTCTAACTCCCGCTGGGTAATGATACATGTTACAGCCTCTAATTCTAGCTGGGTAATGGTACATCCTCTAATTCTAGCTGGGTAATGGTACATGGTACAGCCTCTAACTCCAGCTGGGTAATGATACAGTCTCTAATTCTAGCTGGGTAATGGTACAGCATCTAATTCTAGCTGGGTAATGGTACATGCTACAGCCTCTAACTCCCGCTGGGTAATGGTACATGAAACAGCCTCTAACTCCCGCTGGGTAATGGTACATGTTACAGCCTCTAACTCCCGCTGGGTAATGGTACATGAAACAGCCTCTAACTCCTGCTGGGTGATGGTACATAAAACGGCCTCTAACTCCCACTGGGTAATGATACATGTTACAGCCTCTAACTCCCGCTGTGTAATGGTACATCCTCTACTTCTAGCTGGGTAATGGTACATAAAACAGCCTCTAACTCTTGCTGGGTAATGGTACATGTTACAGCCTCCAACTCCCGCTGGGTAATGGTAC